>NC_083580.1:65840110-65842610 GCF_027579695.1 Neoarius graeffei | reverse complement strand
TATATATATATATATATATATACACACACACATACACACATTATATATATGTATGTGTATTACAGTGGTGCTTGAAAGTTTGTGAACCCTTTAGAATTTTCTATATTTCTGCAAAAATATGACCTAAAACATCATCAGATTTTCACACAAGTCCTAAAAGTAGATAAAGAGAACCAAGTTAAACAAATGAGACAAAAATATTATACTTGGTCATTTATTTATTGAGGAAAATGATCCAATATTACATATCTGTGAGTGGCAAAAGTATCTGAGCCTTTGCTTTCAGTATCTGGTGTGACCCCCTTGTGCAGCAATAACTGCAACTAAACGTTTGCGGTAACTGTTGATCAGTCCTGCACACCGGCTTGGAGGAATTTTAGCCCGTTCCTCCGTACAGAACAGCTTCAACTCTGGGATGTTGGTGGGTTTCCTCACATGAACTGCTCGCTTCAGGTCCTTCCACAACATTTTGATTGGATTAAGGTCAGGACTTTGACTTGGCCATTCCAAAACATTAACTTCACTCTTCTTTAACCATTCTTTGGTAGAACGACTTGTGTGCTTAGGGTCGTTGTCTTGCTGCATGACCCACCTTCTCTTGAGATTCAGTTCATGGACAGATGTCCTGACATTTTACTTTAGAATTCGCTGGTATAATTCAGAATTCATTGCTCCATCAATGATGGCAAGCCGTCCTGGCCCAGATGCAGCAAAACAGGCCCAAACCATGATACTACCACCAGCATGTTTCACAGATGGGATAAGGTTCTTATGCTGGAATGCAGTGTTTTCCTTTCTCCAAACTTAACACTTCTCATTTAAACCAAAATGTTCTATTTTGGTCTCATCCATCCACAAAACATTTTTCCAATAGCCTTCTGGCTTGTCCATATGATCTTTAGCAAACTGCAGACAAGTAGCAAGTTTTTTGGAGAGCAGTGGCTTTCTCCTTGCAACCCTGCCATGCACACCATTGTTGTTCAGTGTTCTCCTGATGGTGGACTCATGAACATTAACATTAGCCAATGTGATAGAGGCCTTCAGTTGCTTAGAAGTTACCCTGGGGTCCTTTGTGACCTCGCCGACTATTACACGCCTTGCTCTTGGAGTGATCTTTGTTGGTCGACCACTCCTGGGGAGGGTAACTATGGTCTTGAATTTCCTCCATTTGTACACAATCTGTCTGACTGTGGATTGGTGGAGTCCAAACTCTTTTGAGATGGGTTTGTAACCTTTTCCAGCCTGATGAGCATCAACAACGCTTTTTCTGAGGTCCTCAGAAATCTCCTTTGTTCATGCCATGATACACTTCCACAAACATGTGTTGTGAAGCTCAGACCTTGATAGATCTCTGTTCTTTAAATAAAACAGGGTGCCCACTCACACCTGATTGTCATCCCATTGATTGAAAACACCTGACTCTAATTTCACCTTCAAATTAACTGCTAATCCTAGAGGTTCACATACTTTTGCCACTCACAGATATGTAATATTGGATCATTTTCCTCAATAAATAAATGACCAAGTATAATATTTTTGTCTCATTTGTTTAACTGGGTTCTCTTTATCTACTTTTAGGACTTGTGTGAAAATCTGATGATGTTTTGGGTCATATTTATGCAGAAATATAGAAAATTCTAAAGGGTTCACAAACTTTCAAGCACCACTGTATGTGTGTGTGTGTATATATATATATATATATATATATATATATATATATATATATATATATATATATATATATATAATGTGTATTATATATATGTGTGTGTGTGTATATATGTGTATATATGTGTATATCAGGGGCGATTTCTCAGAGACAACAAGGGAAGCCGTGCTTCCCCTAAAATTCTCTCCCCAAACTGCGGCGTCTACGATGTTGAATTCTCATTAAAACAATAACTTGCATAACATAATATATGGGCGACACGGTGGTGTAGTGGTTAGCGCTGTCGCCTCACAGCAAGAAGGTCCGGGTTCAAGCCCTGTGGCCGGCGAGGGCCTTTCTGTGTGGAGTTTGCATGTTCTCCGCGTGTCCGCGTGGGTTTCCTCCGGGTGCTCCGGTTTCCCCCACAGTCCAAAGACATGCAGGTTAGGTTAACTGGTGACTCTAAATTGACCGTAGGTGTGAATGTGAGTGTGAATGGTTGTCTGTGTCTATGTGTCAGCCCGGTGATGACCTGGCGACTTGTCCAGGGTGTACCCCACCTTTCGCCCATAGTCAGCTGGGATAGGCTCCAGCTTGCCTGCGACCTTGTAGAAGGATAAAGCGGCTAGAGATAATGAGATGAGATGAGAACATAATATATGCCCAAGATTGTATTTATGTTCATAACTATCCTGTAACTTATTTGAGTGATGTCTGACGAACTTGCAGTTCGCTATGAGAATCACCTTTGCTGCCAGGCTGTAACCTTTCTTATTTCAATGGGCTCTATGGACTGGCAGCAGTGTTGCCAGATTGGGCGGTTTTAAGTGCATTTTGGCGGGTTTTGAACAT
>NC_083580.1:64427610-64450110 GCF_027579695.1 Neoarius graeffei | reverse complement strand
CAGCTGTGTGAGCAGTTGGTCTGGAAAATATTAAGCAGGGAAGAAGCAAAACATCAGTACACAATATCAAATAAAAAATGAGCACGAGTCTGGGATAAGTTAAATTAAATTAGCTTCTTAGAGCTACACAGCTTATAATGATTTGTGATTTAGGTGCATAGTCTGTATGATGCTGAACTGGTAATATGTCCTTATGCCTCTGTCACGCTACTGGATACCTTGTCTTAGCAAATTACCCATAATACTCCATGTTGTTGCCCTTTTCACCACTAACCATGCTATCCCGAATTTGGTTACAAGCACCATGTATGAGCCAGAACTAAAAATTAGACCATATGTTACTAATAATTCCTCTTAAATCTCCATCCCATAACCTACAAACAAACAAGTCCTACTTTCTCAAGCAGTGTTCTGGGATGTAATTTTGGCTGAACCACTGTTTTAAATCAAGTTATGCAGCAGAATATTATGGAAGATCATTCTGGAAGGCTCTAAAGCGACAGCATGCACTCACTTTGGCTGTGGCGTCCGAACCCTTGATGACGAGGAGGATGACGATGGTGTAGATGAAGGGTGGTGGTGGCTGTGGGAGGACTGTGGTGTGCTGCTGGGATACTGTGGTGTACTCATGGTCTGCTGTTGGCCTGGGGTAGTGTACGAGTAGCTGGGTGTCATCATGGGTGTCGCCATAGGCTGCTGCGGTGTTGCAAACACCTGCATGTCCACAAAAGAGGAAAAGAAATGGCCAAGTATATTAAAATGTAAGAAATGAAACTGGCCTCTAATTGTATGTATGATTACCAGCTCAGTTGTGATTAGGTAAATATTGCTACAGGGTGTGATAAGCATACGTGATAAGCACTGCTGCTGCCTCCTCCTCCTGCACTGCTGCCTCCACTGTAACCGTACTGGCTCGAGGCCCACTGTGCTGGAGTAGTGTTCGGATTTTGGCCCTGCCCTGTTACTGCTGCTATAGCATTAAACATCTGTGATGTCACATTCCTGGGCAGAGCATTGACAGCCCGAGTTAGGTCTAAAATAGAGAAAGACAGAGGGAAAATAATCTGGTTAATGTCGTTTTGTTGGAAAACCATATCAAAGAACATTGGTAAATTACTAGTTATTCTTGCAATGTCTACATGCACTGTGACAGAATTAATAATTTTAAATATAAAGTGGATAGGCCTTGGATAAAGGCTGATGCTGCTCAACTGAAACCATATTCCCACTTTGACAAGTCTGAGCAACCAAGCATGTGAAAGCTAACCTTGGAAACACCGATTACTGGGATGATTCTATGACTGGGAAAGTTTGTATATACAGGCGTGAACAATTTCAATTTGCTTGTCATTTTTTTCCTGATTAAGTGGCAGGAAGAATAAACGGCCTTGCAGACAGTTCTCAGATCAGCCTGAACAGCAAATTCAGTTGGTGTTCAAGTACTGTAATATTTCTGCCTTGCTATTTTTCCTGCAGATTTTGCTGGATGCATGTACGTTCTACCCCATATTCCCTGGGATTTAAAAATATTCAGACCTGACAAGATTCCTACAGCCCAGCACTGACCTGCAAAGTTAATGTTGGCTGGAGTTGCATTCACAGATGCTGGCGTACGCATTCTGCTGCTACTGCTGGGTGTTACTCCTTCAGACAGACATGAATATACAGTTAGAAATACATATTTGGGTACTGAATATAAAACATGCCAGAAATTCCACCAGTTGATGAAATCTGACACTGCAAACCAGTCCAACGAGAACCGTCCCTGACCTGGTACTGGCTCCTGGTAGTGGTCTTTAAACCACCGGAAGAGTCCATTCACTGTGGGGAATATTTGGGAGCGATACCTGAACCCATCTGGAGTGATGGTCACATATTCTATCCTGCAAGATAAAGCAGCCATATGTTTCATATGTCTCATCTCATCATCTCTAGCCGCTTTATCCATAAATGATATTTACTTAAAACTTATACAAGTGAACAGTAAGTTTAAATTAAGCTTTGCTTACCTTGGCTTCCCTCTAGGCTGGTATCCTAGGAGGAATTTTCCAGGCAGGTCTCTGCAGGCTGAAACAAAGTAGGGGATGAAAGTGGGCTTCTCTTTCTTTGCCTTTATGAGGATCTCTTCCATTTTCTGCAAAACAGAATAAATACACGTCAAAAACATCTTCAGACCCAATCAAATAGGGAACATACTACAGATGTGTTTTAATTTCTTTGACAAGTCAAGTTTGCATATACAAGTCTGACAAGTGTGTAATTTTACTGAAAATTTGGTGAAACATGATAGTAGTACAGTTATATCACTGCATTGTTTAATTTGCAGTATGTTTAGACAAATTACATTAATGCATGTGTTCAAAGCTATAGTTAGCAATGTTTTTTTGTAAATCCTAAGTTCCTACCAACTAATGTCACTGTAAAACACTGCAAAAAATTTTTAATTAAAATGACAACCGTTTCTGTATGGATTTACATTTTGTTCTTTAGTATTAGTATGAAGTGTATGTATGGTATATAGTATATATATATTTTTGTAATTATATATTTATATAGATATTTATGAAGTGTATATGAATGTAGTATATATTTAATTTTGTAATTAAATATTTATATAGATATTTATGAAGTGTATATATATGGTATGTAGTATATATTTATTTTTGTAATTATATATTTATATAGATATTCATAAAGTGTATATATGGTATATATTTTTATAGGAGTATTAATGTAGTTTGGATTTCGGGGTAGTTAAAAAGGGGTGGGAAATTAAAAAAGTATTGTACTTCTTCCCACTCCTTTTTCGAACAATGTGCGGTGTATTGTAATGTCTTAGCTCTTTATGTTATTTCATTTATTCTTTTTTTTTTCACTTTCTCGTTTTCTTTCTTTTGTATGTACAAATAATTACATACTTTTTTTTATACATGTTCGAAAATAAAATAAATTCATTCATTCATTCATTCAAATATCTATCAATTCAACTAAATTTAATAAATGTTGATTCATGCATTTACTGTGTTATGCTTAATCATGTCACTTGTGAGGACTCAATATCGGACCTTCCTATCTCCACCGTTGCAGTCTTGGAAGTACTTGTGGCCCAGCAGATCCCGAGCAAAAGCAGCCATGGGCTGCACATAACGGGCCGTGATTTCATCAAGATCTTCAAACTCCTGCATGCAGAGAATGACTAATCAGGACAAAAATACTGAAATTTCTGACTCAAAAGTTTAAAACACTTCAGCAGATTCCTCCAGACAATATCTGACGAAATATAAAAGGATAGAACAGAAGTGCACTAAAAAGAGCTGCAGTCTAGCTGCACATTTACCTCAGTGTTAATCCACAGCGTGTGTCCCAAGCTGAAAGCGTTCTCCTTGCCCTCTTCCCGTATGTCCACATGCTGGTAGATCCCATCTGCTACCTTCCAGGTGACAGTCAGGTGGTTCTCCCCTTTACTGCTCGGCCTGATCACGACATCACCCTGATCCATTGTCTCCATCATCTTCTCTGCCTGCTTGAAGTTAATGTTGTGGAATGATGGGTGGGCAATGACACGCTTGATATAAGCTATGAAAAATAAGGAGACAAACAAGCACATTTTTAACAGATATTTATATTGCTGATAATCTGAAAATGTGTGTAGCATCACAAAATTATCAGTAATGAGGGTCTTACTGGTCCTTTGCTGTTTCTTCTTATGCTCTTCATCTTGTTTGATATCCTCAGATTCAGCATCAAAGTCGTAGTAGGTGTCCTTGGGAAGCTTCCACTCATTGTTCTTGTCACCGAGGTCAGATGTCCTACAGGTAAGGTCCACGTTGAACTTCTCAATGTCAATCTTCATGATACGACAGTGAACAGTCATGCCAACCTAAAGACAAAGAACTACGAGTTACTGTAAGCAGAATAAGAATGAACATGCAGTCACGAATAATTAAATCTGCCACCACTATCACACAGCGAGCTGAACTGTCCTACTGACTACATAATACTGCCAAATTTGACTGCTGTGTTAATACATTTTTTTAGTTGTAGTCGTTACATATGAAAGAGAAATGAACCAAATTAAGCTGTGGAGTATGACAACCTCACCTTGACCCTCTCTTCTGGATGCTTAACCACCTTGTCTGAGAGAAACTTGGTGGGGATGAAACCCATAACACCGTTATCTAGACGAGTTCTCACACCAATAGCCTGTCCAGGACAGGAGCCGCTGTCAAAATGATTCCAGACCTGGGGGGGGGGTGAGGGTGTTAATCAGAAAATTTTTAACACAGATTCATGTAGTGCTTTATAGGAGAGGTTACAAATCTTTTTAAAAACATCCACACAATTTGCTTAACAAGTAAACATAGACAAGTTTTGATGAAAATTACGATTCTAGAGCAGTGATCCCCAAACCAGCCCTCAAAGCCCTGCAGATGGTCCACATTCCTGCTTTATAAAAGCTCACGTCACAGAGATCCTCTGGAGGGCCTTGAGGAACGCTATGAGAATCAATGTGCTAGAGAAACCCAAAAGAGACAGAATTGCTCTTAGCAGTGATAGAAACCAATGGTCTGGAGTGTTTCACAGCACATCAAGATGCCTCATAGAAAATTATTAAGTTAATTGAACAGACTATGTTGCCTGATGTCAGGCTTTGGATTAGCCTAGTAAACTAGACCCACCCGCCTAGCGGCCAAAAATATTTTTGCCTAGCGAATGGGTCTAGCCTCGCACCATATAAACAAAAACACCCCGGGCATCAAATCGTGCCCGCCAATCACAACGCAAGGTTTTTGTTTGGATTCTTTGGACGGGCTTTTGCAGGAGTGACGACAAAGCTGCGCGACGCTGGAGAAAGCACAACAGGAAAAATGGCTACGGCTAGTGAACAGCGCGCGTTTGACTCCGCTTTGGAATCAGTTTTAGAAGAATTAGACTTGGAGTTTTCGTTGAAACATGAGCAGGAAGAGGCTCTCCGCTCATTCCTTTTCAAGAAGGACGTTTTCACTGTTTTGCCGACTGGCTATGGCAAAAGTCTGATCTACCAGCTAGCTCCGCTCATAGCCAAAAGGATGGGGCCAGTTTGTGCAGTACGAAGAATTAATAAACCGCTTTGAAACATTACTTTTTGATTGTTTCTTATTTTCACGTTATTTTAAATTTAAGGGAAATTATTTCACCAAACACCACTAAATAAAAACTCTCAAAAACAGTTTAAGCAAACCCTTGAAAAAAATGAGTGTATGTTGAGTATGTGGTACAGACTCCAAACTTGTGGTCATTATCTCCAAACTTCTTAATATCTAGAACCTGTTTATTAATTAATACGCATTTTGAAAAATTATTTATTTCAAGGCCTCCCCCACTGCACGCTCTGACTACGTCACAGTCACTGTTGCGCTGATTGGTCAGAGCGTTGGCCTATACGCACAGAGACAGTTTGAAAGACAGCGGGTTGTTCCTCCTACACCCTTCAGAAATGTCTACGGATCGAGGGCAGACTAAATATTCACATTTAGTCTGGCTTGCCAGGCTAGTTTTGGATAGCAACATATTTTTGTATAAGCCATAATACATAACATTATTTAGGAATAGGAATTACTCAAATGGTATTTGATCATATTTGTTCTAATTAGCCAGTCATGACTCGGTTGTCAATACCTCCAATGGTTGGGGAAACATATGCGAGCAATGCAAGAAAAGTACAAGCAAGGAACTGTACTGGGCGTGGGAAGAGTACCCAAAGAAAGCGGTCTAGTACAGATATCAGCATTTTAAACTTTGACATTACATATAAAGTTTCAGAAAAGGCATTTTGCTTGATTAGTTGGTTAAATAACAGACAAAACTGCTTTGTTTTGTACATAGTTCCTATTAAACACAAATAAAATCCTAGTTAGTACATCTCAAACATTTCCTCAAATCAGTCTGCTCTGAGATGAGGAAAATAACTGATGCAATTTATAGTAAAAATAAAAATATGTTAGTTGAAGTCTTCATTTTAGGACATAGATGATTAAAATGAAGGGCATCCTATTATACCTGTAATTGACTGTTAATCATGACATACCTTAAAATTACATAACTTAAATGGCTAATTCAAATAACTGAGCAAAGGAGAAACTAAAACTCAGTATTAGAGAATGTGCCTCACTTCGCTGAGCTCAGGGAAGTTGTCCTGCTGGCAAAAGGGACACTGCCATAGTCCAGTCTCATCATTACGAATGGCCTGGTCATAACTTTCCCCTTGCGGTCGTCTGTGAGCGATGCCAGTTACGATACTGGTGATTAGCTTACCTATGTACATATAACAAGGGAATAAGGACTTAATTAATAAGGATTTCTTCAAATAATGCAAATCTCAAAACAGGTTTTGGGTTTTAATCAATTCAAGACTATGAAGTCCATCACTGGCTCAGTGGGATAGTGCCTACCGATATAGAAGGTCTCAGGAGTCTCCTTAGTGAGCAGGTTAAAGACCTCCTCTGTGTTGGGTGGTCTGTATGGGGCTCGCAGGTCTTTATACCTACAACTGAGCTCAGCACGGATATCATACAGTGTGATTCCCTTATTGCCATAGCCCTGGTTTGACGAACAGAAACGGAGGAGAAAGACTACTTACACATGACAAGATTATAAAAGATATGCACTGGCACAAAATTTCTCAAACTAATACATCTTATTTATGCAAATGTAATCAAATTGACAGGAGCTGCAAGGAATGCATTACGCACAACAGACATCAACAAAAACCTGCAAAAATGCTATGAATGTGTTTCCCTCCAGGTCATATATTTAAAGATATTATTGACTCCTTTACACCCCAAAATCCTATCAACCCCCGAGTCTACTTGTGTATACATTTGCATTGGATTAGTTATTTTTTTTCTGTGGTGACCAGATTATTTTTTTTGCATGCACACACAATGAGCTGTAAGTTCTGTTGCTGACTCACCTGTCTCTCCAACTCCTCAGCAAATGCATCCAGGTCCAGGTCCTTTAGCCTCTCTGGGTTCTCCAGGATCTCCTCCAAAGCTCCTGCAGGATTTGCATCTTCTGCTGACTCATCATACTCCAGGGCATCCACTGCCATTTTACGAGCCCATTCGTACGTCTCAGGATGAACACGAGATCCATCTAGAACCTCAATGTAGGAGTCGGTGCTAAAGGGTGAAATAAAAACAACTCAGTCTATTTTCAGATCTTTACAGACAGGGAACAAAATTAGCACCCACCAACAACAACGTGTACAGTTTGTGTTGGCAGGTGAATAAGGACAGTTTCTGTGCCACTCGGTCATGTAAAATATGGGTGCTGTTCATCTTTGTAAATATTTATGCAATGCAGACACAAATGCGTGTACTTGATTTTCGAGTATGCCTCGCTGAACACATACACACTATGACTTTACTGCAGTACAGACTGTGCTGATGAAATGTCATTTAAAAAATAAATAAATAAATTAGAAACGTGCGGGCCATGCAGGGGTGAGGCAATGTAGTGTAAGGGCAGGTGTCCAAATAGTGTGGCGGATGGGTGGATGGATATTGTTCCTAATGAAGTGTGTGTATGCTGCAGCCTAGAGGGAAAAAAAACGCTGCACTCTGCCTTGTGTGTGTGGCTGGTCTGAACTGAAAATCTCTGAACTTTTCAGAAAACCAAATCACACCCTTACTCCTTTTCATGCAACCAATCACAGAGCAGATAGTGTGGTAACGTCAAGATATTGGTGTCATAGAAACAAAATTGATGTGCAGCATGGGAGTGCTTTTCTGACGAAGCACTGGAATGAAGTGCACATCAGCACTTTTGCCAGGAAAACAAGACAAAAAAAAAAAAACCGCAATATGGACACACCCTAAATGATATTCATACAGAAAGTAAAACTTGTCTAATTTATTTAATTCATTCAGTATGTGGTGTACAGTTAAATGAAAATTAGACATGAATGGAGTTAATTACTGATATATACAAATTATGCTATGAAAAAAAGGCATTGTTTAAGTTTGCCAGGTTAAAAAAAAAAAGCCTGGCTGGCAACTTTGGCTGGTAGGCTAAAATGTTAATTTTGTTCCGTTTACAGATAAAACCAGAGGAATGTCAGGTGTAAGCAAGTTATAATTACGCCACCTGTCTCCGAGGGAAGCGGTGTCAATTTTGATGAATCCAGCGCAGTTAATAAACACTTTAGGTCCCATATGGCACATTGTGACCAACTGCGTCCGGTTTTCCAAACGAGTGTTGTTTTGTTTAAGAATCTGATGGAAAAATTAAGGGTCAATTTAGCATCTAACCACCATCTGAAGGCCAGAACACCTATATCCTGTAGCACACATTTAATACTCGAGAGAGTGCCTACCTTAAGCAGATGTGAGCCTTTTCTTGGTCCCAAGCCACAGACATATTGAACCAGGCTCTGCATGTAAGGATGAGCAATGGCCCTGTTCACATCTACACCAACTTCGTTCACACGGTTAATAAACTCACAGTAAAGTGCACTGAGCAACTCCTCCTTTACAACATGCTCCTGGAAATTACAACAATAACACAAATTACAAGAACATTATTAAACTCCTGTAGTACAACAATTACCTACCCTTTAATATTAAAAATATTACATGGATAAAGTTGCACAGTGCATAGGATTTTTTTGACTGATTCATACATGACAGAATCTGGGTACTCGAGTTGCTGTGATTCGCCCTGACAATAATTAATGCAATGTAAGATATACTGAACATCATTCCCCAGCTTTAGGCATGAAAGAAGCCAGTGACAGAGAAAAGCTGGGAGCCAATCAGGGCAGACAAAGAGTAAGAATGTGTGGATATAAGCAAACAGTACTGAAAGTGAGAAAGGTATGATACTACACAGGGTAAAAAAGATGCAAAACTGATTATTTCATGTGTGGGTTTTTTTGCGCAAATTAAGACATTAATTTGTTAGCTAATTTGGTGATAGATTTGTTAATGACACAGGGATGTCAGGGCTATTAGTTGTTTATTCATAGATGCCTGGCAGAATGGTTCCACAACCAGAAAATGAAAGGGGGAAAAAAAATCCACTAAAAACTCCAGTTGAAATGTAATGTACTATACATATAGCAGGCGCTACTCATTCTGAATGCCACAGCCTGCTGCACTACACACATTGGCTCAGGAGCAAGGTAGCTGGCAATTAATACTCTGAATTAATTCACGTTCATGGATAACATTATATTTTCAGAATCAGGACAAAAAAAATGTGGAAAAAGAAAAACTAGAGTTAGCTCGTACAGATGTCTTGGTCAGGACCAATAAGAAAATTCACCTTGCAAAAAGGTACATTAATTTGAATGGAAAAGCCAAAAAAAAAAAAAATCCCCACCCCACACTTCTTAAACTTGTTCTATTCCTGTAAAATCATGCAAGCCAAATGCTATGGCCCCAAAAACTAAATATCATTACAAGTTCATGTCTGCAACATAATTTTATTACAACTGTAAAACACACTGACTAGTCCGCTGTTAAACTCTATTCTCTCCGAGGTTTCTTCTCACACAGTTTGAAGAAATGGCAAATAAACACAAACAGAACTCTGCCAGACAATCAACTTCTCAGAGAAATAGTTTCGTCCTCTGACTCCGTGTGATTATCTGTAATGTATTAGTACGTGATGATCAGTTTATATCTAATACAACATGCAAAATTCAGTCCATAATATATATTACAAACTGTGTGGGGGAAAATAATTATATATTGCTCAGTAGTAAGTGTAATACCTGTAGAGGATGCAGTTTAAGGCATAGGATGTCCTCATCGCTGCTGCACACCTGAGCAAACTCCACCAGCGGGTCCTGAATCTTGCGAGCCACGGAAACAGCCTGGCGAAGAACCGGAGGGTAGTCCCTAAAGTCCGCCTACAAGAGAGAAATAACATATGAACAATGGATTTTCTGATCCCAAAAGGGATGTTTGAAATTAATCTATGATGGATACCTATGGGTAGTGGAGCCAATCAAAAACATGCATTTTTGAAAAAAAATCAAAAGCAATCATGAATTATTCAGTCAAAAGTATTTGTAAATTAAGCTTTACTTGAAAAGCAGTGAAATTATTCATTTAAAGAGATGGGACTACTATATTATAAACACTGTACATGGATATCACAAAACTACTGAAAAAGCAGATGTTATTGGGTGGATTTTAGTTTACTCAAAAAGCTGTTATGCGTGATTGACTATGTATTCAGATACAGACCTGCAAAATTTGGGGTGTAATTATTTACAGGGGTTAGAGGAGTTTCTTATGAACAGCAAGTCTAAGCTGAAATTTGGTGTACTGCATCGTTGTACTAAGCGGACTTCTGATAATTTCTGGCTTACTTATTTAAAAAAAAAGTCTACAGTCAGTCAATCCATTTTGAGGAAGCATTTAACATTGAGCTGCTGGCTCTAGCATTCTACACAACTTAACTCTCTTGCACACCAAGTCTCAAATTTTGGATGAAAATATTCGCATAAAATCATGCAGGTCATTAAATACGCGTTCTTATTACAGGGTTTCTGCAGGCTTGAACAAGTTCAATTTAAGACTTTTTAAGACCTTTTTAAGACCATAACTGGTTAAATTTAAGACTTATGCCGCACAAAAAAAATAAAGAAAATTGGGAGAGCCTGAATTACTTTCGAAATAACAATTTATCATCATTCACCAATAAACTCATTACATCCCTAGGGTGCGCGCTTGCATTAATGAGGAACTAAGTTGCAGTGGAGCCAAAGACATCTGGCAAATCACTTGAGGGTGAGGCATTCGATTCCGTACGGTTTGTGTGTTGTAACGTTACAGTTTGCACGGAGTTAGCCGATACATCGTCTCGAGATGTGCTTGGACCTGACAACGGTGAACAAAATTGAGTGATGGCATGCGATTGTTGCAGACTTTTATGGGCAGCCTGGTGCTTCTCTGCTTTCGCGTGCGATTCTGGTGCCTTTACACCCAGGGTGCTGAGTTTGAGTGTTCTTTTGCACAATGTGCAGTACGCCTCAAACGGATTGTTTGGTACACGTTTTAACCAGTCTACGAAATCACTGCGTTCAAGCCAGCAGTCGTTAAACTTGCATTTGCCCATTTTGCTACAAACCATGACAATAGGGCTGTGCGATATGGGAAAAAATTAATATCCCGATACATTTTCTCCATTTCACTATATATATATATATATATATATATATATATATATATATATATATATTTAAATCTCCTCTAAAGGACCCCATGAAATCTAACTTTTACTCTTTACTGTTTTCACTACAATCCCTGCAGATTAAATAACATTCTTGGTTAACTTTACAGGTGGTTTTCAACAATACATTTTAAATTTTCATGTTGGTGATTAATCACAATTGAATTGAAATAAGACTATTTTTATTCAACAAAGATGTGGCACAAACTGCAAAAACAATCTTGTAAATTGCAACAAAGAGGCAACACAATACAGAGCTGCTCAGAGCTCAAACCAATAAAGTGCAAGCTCAACACTGAGAAAGACATTTAGCCTAAATAAGAAAAGTGCTCATTCATTAAGTAATTTTAAAAAATAGATCTCCAAGCTATTAACCTGACTACTGAGAACCACTGGAACATTCACAATAGAGAGAGAGATTGAGGGAGAGAAGAGAGAGATCTGCAAAACATAATTTTTCTCTTTGCACACTTTTGAACTGAATGTTTTCTGGCTCTGCCTATCAGATGTGTATAATTCCGGTATTGCCTTCTCTGTAAAATGTCTGCGACCAGGCAACTCATGTTTGGGATCGAGTGTGTTTAGTCATTTTTGGAAGCCTGGTTTTTCCACTATACTAACTGGGATCATGTCTTCGGCAATGACGTTAGTGATTGCATCCGTTATAGCTCTCCATCTCTGACTCGTTTTCTCATATGGGGGGGCTTTGGAGAACGAGGCCGCTATGGTCATTTGTTTAGCTCGTGGGGGGGTTTAGCTCGTGGGCAAGTAGTTCGGAGTTTAAGAGACTCTTCATACTGTACTGGGTGAGTTTTCAGGTGATGGAACATATTTGTCGTGCTGCTGCCTTTCGTGATGACAGTTTTTTTTGCACACTTTACAAACTGGCATTTGCTGCTCCATGTCCTCCTTGCGATATCCAAAAAATGGCAGATGACTGACCCCTTACTAGTTCTTTTAGGAACCAATTCGTCTGCTTCCATTTTTAATTTGTCGCTGAAATTGACAGAGCTTACACGGTAGCCTACGCAACACCAGCAATTGCACGAACTGAGTCAGCGCTGTAAACCAAAACCAGGAAATCTTCCCGCCGGCAGTGTTGCCAGATACTGCTGACGTTTTCCAGCCCAAAATATGTTCAAAACACGGCAAAACGCACTTAAAACCGCCCAATCTGGCAACACAACCGAAACTAGAAAATCTTCCCGGAAGTTCCTTTCAGCACCGAGATGCTAACCAATCCCGGGTGACATCTAGGTGCTGAAAGGAACTTCCGGGAAGATTTTCTACGTGCAGAATTATTCTGCACGTAACCTAGGTCTTAAATTACCCAAATGAGATTTTAGACCAACAGTGCAAAATATCTCTGTATTTTAAACTTTTTTAGGCCTAAAATTGAAAATGTGTAATTTTAGACTTTTTTAGACTTTTTTTAGACTCCACAGACACCCTGTTATTAGTCTTTACACACCAAGAATGAAATTGGTAGGATTAACAAATAAATTCTGATCCGTCATGTTTGTTGTAAAGTTCTGCATGGGGAAAATGATTACCTGACCAATTAAATGAGGGTTCTACACAACAGAATGACAAGCAGAAAAACGGGTGAGCAGCTCATTAATTTTATTGCGCCACAGCCTTTCCCTCAGCTTCAACTCGACATACAATTATGAAACTCTCCGTTGTCATTTCTGTTCCAACAACGGGTGTACCCAAAACTCTCTTCTTGAGAATGTCTACAATGATTGTTTTCACTACTAGACAATTCCCCCACTCACTCTCTACTGAGAGTAGCAGCAAAATAGAAATGTGCTTGAAAATATTCAAAAGATTAGCGTCTGACTTCAAGTTCATACTATGTGTGGAAAATTTAGCGCACAAATTTTTCACATCGTATCCGGCGTGTAAAGGCTTTTAGCAAGAACTGGCCACTGGATGCTCATGTGGTTATCACACATGCTAAAGATGCAGTGTATAGCGATTACATTAAAAAAAATCCTTTTGAGTCACCTCAGATTTTCTGCTATTCATATACAGCGTGGCTAACTCGTTGTCCACCAGCTCGACTCCCACGGTGGGCAGAGACGAGTCTTGCTCCAACTCACTGACTGTGCGCTTGATGTCTTCCATCAGCATGTGAGCATCACTGTGAAGGATGAGAGATAAAACAGTCACACACCAGTAACCACGGACAGCAGCAATGCCACCCATGCTGAGTAATGCACAATTAACTGAAATAAGTACAATTACTGGCATTAACCTGCTAAAGTTTCAGACAAAGAATGAAAACATACCGATTTTCACCAGCAACAGCCACTACATGGGGTTTCTTACTGAGAAGAAACTTCTTGAGGTTTTCAATGTCCTGAAGCTGTTGAGATGTAATATTGTTGAATTATTTTAAGAATATTAAGTCTGCCAACTATAAAGGCTGTAGCCATCCGTTACAAATGTTTCACCTTTTTCTCCCGTTCCTCCTCCCTCCATGCATTCCTCCTTTTTAAGAAGTAAGGAAGTCTGAGGAAATCCACAACTTCCCCTTCGCCGTTGATTAGAGCACAGAATACAGGCGTGTCTCTGTGGAAACATGCAAAATATTCAAATTTACTGAAAATTATATAACAGCCACAACCACGGCAGCCAAGATTTTAGTGACAAAACTACACAAGGCCTGCAAGTTTGTTAACTATTAAATAGGAATGGTCATCACCTGCTGGAAGCAAAGGCCACTCCCAAGACGCGAATGCCTTTGCCTTGAGTGTCATCCATTAGGTCATCATCCTCCTCCACCTGCTGGTCTGGTCTATATGGAGCCACCTTCAGCGAGTTATATAGTTTCCTGCAGCATGACTGCATCACAGAGCAGAAACATCACGACAATTCAAAATGTAAAAAGGTTATGGACTGCAGATCAGTTCTCACTGCACCAGTAGCTACAAGTAACTACACTACCATACCTGCCAACCTTGAAAAAATTTTATGAGTACAATTTTACAATTTCATGAGTCCCCCCTCGCGTCAACCTCACCCAACCCGGCATGCATGCGCCCCCACAGACCACAACCAGCAGACCAAAAAAACACTTTCAATCCAGTTTTATTGATTGACCTTGGGAACATAGTCCAGTTTTGTAAAACATTCCTATTGATAGACTTTGGGAAACTGTTATTGATGGCTCTTGGGAACTTCCTTCCGTTTTGAAAAGCACAACAAACATTAAATACATGTGCAAATGAAATGAAATTAAACCAGAGCCACTCTTTCAAAATAAATAACAACACATTAAATTAATACAGTATGTAAAAAAGGCACTTTCAACACAAAACATGGTATGCACAAATTTCCCATGCAATAGGTTTAGACTTTTGCATTTTTTAACATGTTGGAAGTATATTGCATTATACAGTAAAAATATTGCATTATACAGTACACTGCAGTATTTTGTAGTATGCCTTTTTCATGTGCAAACTATTGCACTTGCATTCGAAATATTGCATTTACTGCAGTAATACTGTATAAAAAAAGCATTTGATACTGCAGTACCACGCAGGTTTTTTCATAAGAGGGATGACCAATTTTCGACTTCACATCATCTGCAAACATTCTAGGCTACCATTGACAGAAGTTACCGACTGCCCTTAAGATATACAACATGCTACGTTTTGTTGAGCACATCAATAAAGTGGTACTTATCATAGTGATTCAATGAGAGTGCGAGAGGAATTGTAATCAGGTTTCGTTGGTTACCGCATCGAATATGCAACCTCAAGTGACGGCTTCGAAGTTAAATGAAGAACTATCCTGTACTGTTGGTGTTGTAAATGCACAAAATAACGGCTAGGAAGCTCGAGTACACGTGAAACACAACCGTTTCTGTTACAAATATAAAAATGACGCCTCTAACCAACGTTTCAATCCCCGACTCGCTCTAGCCACCTGGCTGCACCGCTGCACTCAAGTCAGAGACGCGAAGGAGGAAGGGGAGGGGGTGAAGAGGGCAGAGCCACACGCTCTGGAAGAGGGGCGGGGGGATTGGGCAAAGCGTTCCATTCTGGCTTTGAGTTTTCTCACAGATCAGCGGTATCAACTTCAGCGAGAACTTGACTGAAATGCGAGTTCGGACGATATGCGTACTTTTTTAATGTGAAAACGTACAGTCGTACGATGAGGTAAAAATTCGTAGCGGCTACGCAAGATGCGTACAGGTTGGCAGGTATGCACTACCAATGATTTCAGTTGTATTTGGTAAGTACTTAAGACTGCATTCACTGCTACTCTAAAGCATGGCTAGTAGCATTGTTCATTGCTAATTTATTACTCAATCACTTCATGAAAAATAAGGAAATTAAATTAAATGGAACAATGAGATGGAGTGCTGATGTGAGAGCTCAGCCAGCCAGTTTAATCATGCAGCCAATGAAAGAAAAGCACAAAATGAATCCAGGAAATTCTTCCATATTGGACTTACAGATGGTACAAACACCACACAAGTTGATGGAAAACAAAACAGAACCCTATGTTCTAACAGCTACTGCGTGGGATAGTTCTTGTTTTTCAACGTCCAGTGGAAAAACATCCTAAATCACATGGAAAGCATTTTAAACTGACCTTGATGATATTTTCCTTGGCCTCAGCAATAAGTTTATTCTTCAGCTCCTTGGCCATCTGAGGATAAAGGAACTGCTGGAGGGCACGTTCAATGGCCAGTGTTCTCTGTTTATTCCATTCTTGCACCTGGTGACTGAACTCATCTCTGTAGTAGAACTGCTTTATCTCATCAAAGTAGGTCTGATCACCTCCATACCTGCAAAAGAAGGAACAAAAAGAAAGGGGGGGGGAGAAAGACAAAATTAATCGTACTGAACCGCTTTCCTGGATTATAGCACTGCATTAGAATAATTCTGAACGAACTGCTAAATCAAGCAAGTTTTGAAAATTGTCAAGAAGTCTGCAGGATTTAGACACAGAACAGACTGTTCTGTGTAACAGTCTTACCCTTTAACTCCAACCAAGTCAATGCTAATGTCAATAGTGAGTAGTCCTTCATCTTCTGCCAAACACATCTTCAGGAACTGATCGCCACTTAGCTCTTTCACAGGCTTGTTCTTTAAGTATTTGAAGGAATATGCATAGTGTGCCTCATCTACATCCTGGAACACAGGAGAACGACTGCTTAAATATCTAAATCAACAAAGACAACAGTGTTCAGTTTGATATCCATGCAATATTAAACACATCATGCTAAAAATAATTTTTAGTAAACAATATTAAAATCAAAACTGATGGCAAATTCCATTTGAACTGGGAAGTCGGAATTTCCAAGTTCCTGGTCGGATATTTCAACTTGAACCTCAAAATCCATCATGGCTACTCCATGAATTAACAGGAAGCAAAAGCTGTAGTAATATACTGTTTATTAGCATTCCCATCTTATTTGTAGCTTATTAAAATCAGTCATACATGCAATACTGTCCAACTTCTCTCTGTGGACATGTTGCTACAGTGTTTGTACGTGCAAAATTTTGTGTAATGTGTTGTCATCAACTGGGACTGCCAACAATGGCAACAGGCACAACAAAGGTTTTCTTCCAGCATCCATCTTGATTTTACGACTTGTACTGGAATGCGGTCAACGCCAGTTTGATGTCATTCCCAGCTCAGACATACAAGGTAATGGGACCACATCAACATTGGTGATGAAAATATTATCATTTATAATAAATTAACACATAAAAACCCTCTCCAAAGACCAAAGTCACCACCCCATATGGTCAGAAAATGAAATCATTAATGCTTGTACACACACCACTTCACACATCGTCACTTTGCAGATCACTCCAAAGCATTGTTACTTGTGCAGACTGCGATAAATAAAGCACAGATAAACCAAATGTTTGTGCGTGATCTGACATAATGCTGAATGGAAATATGGGTCAAAATGCTCATCTCATCATCTCTAGCCGCTTTATCCTGTTCTACAGGGTCGCAGGCAAGCTGTAGCCTATCCCAGCTGACTACGGGCGAAAGGCAGGGTACACCCTGGACAAGTCGCCAGGTCATCACAGGGCTGACACATAGACACAGACAACCATTCACACTCACATTCACACCTACAGTCAATTTAGAGTCACCAGTTAACCTAACCTGCATGTCTTTGGACTGTGGGGGGAAACCGGACCACCCGGAGGAAACCCATGTGGACACCAGTGGCGGCTGGCTTTTGTAAAAGTGAGGGAGGAAGGAATGCTTGGTTGAAGGTCACGGGCCCCAATGCGACCGCACCTGCTGGACCGGCTATAGTTACACGCACAGGTTGAGTTGATAATAGTTTTTCCTGAATAATTCATTAACATCCTTTCCACGGTGTCAAACAACTGGCAACAGTCAACAAGTAAAAGAACAACAATAACATTATTTCACAACTATTTACATGGGATATAGCCGTGTTTAAGACAAACATTGATGTTAAGGAATGATTCAGGCCAACTGATTGAGGCTCCCTATTTATATATCAAGTCAATTCTCCGTGCTGTCTGATTTGCAAATCTATCTGTGACCTGATCGTACCACGCTGGATCTTTTTGGAGTGTCTTGAGAATCTTTTTTTCAATTGAAATAATGGCCAGATGTTTTAATCTCTCCTGCCCCATTGCGTTGCGTGTGTACGTTTTAATTCTCTTGAGGCACGAAAAACTCCTTTCAACCCCTGCAGAGGTTGCGCCAATTGTTCCAATCAGGGACATGAGCCTGTACAACTGTGGCATCGCCCCATCAAGACCGCTGGACTTCATGAAGCCAAGGGCATCGCAAAGTTTTCTTGATGAATTTATTTCTGCATTGTGATAAAAATGCTGCAGTTCGATTCTCAGCTTTTCTTGATCAAAAAGGTGGCCATATGTCTCCATCAAATTTGACAGTAGCTGCGTAGGAAATGATATTTTGAACGAGTCGAATTTCGCCGCATCCAAAAGCTCCATGAAGCGCAAGCAGTCGAGGTGTTGAAAGCGCTGAGTTATTTGAGTGCGCAAGTTGTCGTGGATGGAATCATAAAGTGCTCTGTAGGACTGACAGGGATTAAGCAGCCTTCTTTTGACCCTGTGAGACAAGTCAGGGTCTTCTGTTAGAGAGGCAGCCCTGGCGTAGATTTTGTCAAAGGCGCTCTGTACTTTTAGCTCATCCAATATTTGCAGGAGATTCTCTATTCGCCGTTTGCAAAAGGCGACATCCATGGATTTGTGCTGCAAGATGTCAAACACCACGTCAGTGTGCGAAAACAACTGCTCAAAAGTGAAGAGTAAAAACGCAAATTCAAACTCTTGCATTTTCGACCTCAAACCATCAGCTAAACGTATTGTCTCATCATCCATCATTGGGCGCTCAGTAATGTTCTTGAAAATCTGAAGTAGTTCGTCATAATTTGAAGCAACCGTGTTCACGACCCTAGAGGAAAAGTTCCAGCGAGTGGGAGCGCTCCGGGGAATGCGGGCGCAACTGAACTCCTCGAGTAAAGAAACCCTCTTGCTGGACTTGGAGAAAAAAGACGTGAAGCCACCCAAGTGAGCAAAGAAGTATTTTGCTTGGGGAATGGTCTTAACACCCTGACTTAAAACTAGGTTTAAGCGATGTGCATAGCAGTGGACAAATGTTGCACAGGGAGCCAATTCTCTCACTTTAGCCTGAAGGCCATTCAAGTCCGAGGCCATGACCGCGGCACCATCGTAAGTCTGAGCGACAAGTTTATCCTTGAAATTGAAACCTGACAACTCAGTCTGCACGAAATCGAACAAGGATTGTGCACTGCGACCACTGGACACATCAAAAAATCCTAGAAAGCGTTCCTGAATTGTACCTTGATTATCGACATAGCGCAAGATGACAGACAGCTGTGAATGACAGCTTATGTCTGTGGTCTCGTCGATTTGCCACGAGAAGAAGGGTGCCGTGTTAAGTTGCTTTTGGATTTCTGAATTAATTGAACCAGCTATAGCGGATATTAGATCATTCTGGATTGTTTTTGACATGCCTGTGAAGACAGTCGAACTTTCCAGATGCTCTGCCAGAACACGATCATAGCGAGCAATAACCTCCGCTAGCTCCCTGTAATTGCCCTTATTGTCCGAATTCCCCCCTTCTTCATGTCCCCTCAGTGACAACTCTTGCATGCCTAGGTAGGCTGTTGCATCTATCAGACGTTTTAATACCTCTCTATTGCGACTCACTTTAGCATTGTGCTGCTGGATTTGCAGCCGCACACCCTCGTCTACCACCCTATCTATTGGCATGGTGCCTAGTAAGGACAGTCGGATAGCAGCACCAACGTGGTCTTGACACTTCTCATGGCGTTTGGTTGCCCTATCTAGATTTTTTAAATCATTGAAACCATGAACACTCCACGCTTGTGATTTGGCATTGTTCATTAGCAAACAGGGCCAGCAATATAATCGATGGGTGGTAACGCTACCAGTGAGCCATGTGTACCTAGCAAACCATGTAGCATTCACTGTACTGCCTTTGCCATTGGGTTTTGTGATTTCGATTTTAGGGGTTGGTCTACCTGCTGCTTTGATGGCTAATTTTTCACTGTAGCTCAGCCCATGGAAGGGTTTTGCAAGCAAAACATTCACCACGTCCTCTGTTTCCATTACTTTATTCGTAGGATATCTATAACATAGTCAATCCACTTCCACCTCGCCGTTCTCACTCTGACTGCCGAAGTGCCCGAGTCACTGGATCTAGAAGTTAAGTTTGATAAGATAACCCCTCCCCCCAGGCAGCTAAGGCCTCTACTTATTGGTTCATTGTGCAACTAGGGCTGCAGCCTATTGGTTGATATTTTGTAGCACTTGTCAGATCTCTTAGCTAGTCCCACCCTCTTAGAGGAGGATTTTCCTCCTCTCTCTCATTGAAGTCTATGTTAACCACGAGCCGCCAGTGCCGGAGACTGTTTGAATCGGAGTGAATGGGAGCCGAAGGGAGGAAGATCCTCCGTGCAGTAATTTCTAATAGCGAGCGATAGGGGGTGCTAATGTAATTTCACCCAGAGAAACGAATATAATGTACATGTCGTATTTGGCAATAAAATAGTAATATTCAAGGACAGCAATTCATTAAATTGGTCAAGACAATTTCAACTTTTTATTCTTAGAATTTTTAAGGAGGATCTTCCTCCCTCTCCTCACTGGAGAAGCCACCTGTGGTGGACACGGGGAGAACATGCAAACTCTGCACAGAAAGGCCCTCACCGGCCACGGGGCTCAAACCCAGACCTTCTTGCTGTGAGGCGACAGCGCTAACCACTACACAGGGATGTGAGTGACAAATTTAAAAAAAAGAGGAAAATTTTTAGGCTCAACAGACGACCCCGAAGGGGTCGTCACGACAACAAAGTTGTCGTGGGGAGGGTATGGGAGGGTGCGCCCTCCCATTGGTGGGGGTCTGGGGGGTCTCCCCCACGAAAATTTTTGTAAAAAGGACTTAAAACGGTGACATTTTAAGCACATAAAATGTAAAATTTCTAACATAATACACCTGCAGAAAGTCAAGTTTCAAGCTGGTGTTAGGTTTGGATGTATGCTCCACCAAAAAAATTTGGAATATTTTCAGACAATTTCATTAAAGTTCCTGCATTTGTGCAGTTAAATCCATCATATTTAAGTCTTTACAATTTTCTAACAGTAACTGGGTAGGACGGGCTTATTTTATTTTTATTTTGTTTTATTTTTCTGCTATGTGGGGGATAAAACACGAAAAATTGGAATGGTTGGAGCAGACTCTGGTTTCAGAGGCATGACGCTAAATTACCAGTGTAAAAAAAAAAATGTTTATGGTGGGTCAATTTTTTTTGGTTCGGGCTGTAATGATTATGAGGAACAAGAATAATTTTATGTGGCCTTACATAACTAGCAATAAAATTTAAACCCTGCCACCAGTTCATAGTACATGCACTTACTCTCTTCAATCAGACCTAACACCTGAAAAATTAATGGCTAAATAAAATTCCACACTTTCTGTGAAGTTTATACTTGCAATATAATTTCAGATTAAACCTAATCATTGTTCAATTGTATCTGTAAATATTAAATGTGCTAGTGATAAATTAGATGGAATTATCACATTATTTTCAGAGAACTAAAAATTTCATTCAAAAAGTAACAGTGAAGGTAATGTTTTTAATACGTAGGATAAAACATTATTATTATTATTATTATTATTATTGATGCCTACCTGGCAATGCATAGTTAGTCTTCTGAATCTCAACTCGACTCCTGTGTTTTTCGCTTTTCATGTGTCCACTGAGAGTCACAAATCCACGCCGTCCGTAGTTCAGTTCACAGCAACACAATTTGCAATGTGCGATTCCTTTCTTGTTGAGTTTTTCAAAAACCAAACTAAAAACACTTCCATCGGGAGCTTTGCGCTCTAACCAGTCCCAACGCCACTTATTTTCAATGCCAGAATCTATTTTCGTGACATCGGACTTCACAGACAACGCCGCCATTTTCATTCATACTCGTAGCAGTGCATGTATAATAGCGACTCCTCTCCACACAGCGATAATGATCAGATCGCTGTAAGGAGCTTTCGTCACTTCCGCTTAGTAAAATCCGGAAAAGTTTCGCGCCAGACTTTACCGAATATTATTATTATTTTTTTTTTTAATTTTAGAAAACACGGAAAATGATTTTTTACGCGGAAAGGCAATTTGAAAAACGCGGATTTCCGCGGAAACGCGGAGATTTCACATACGTGACTACACCACCGTGCCGCCGGGTCAAAATGCTTTGTTTCTCAAAAATGGATAAATGGAAAACCTGTTTACTGTGCATCAGTATGAACAAGGAAAGTAATAAGACTGAAAATAAAATTTCCAAAAAGATGGCCACTTCCCTGATGTCATGTACGTCATACATGTTAAAATAATAAGGAAAAAGTCCAAGTATTAAAATCGTCAAAAAGAAGAAAAAAAAACCCACAATTTTATTAGCAAAAAGCAATTCTTTGACCGGATACCATCTCTAGGCCCTTACCTTCTTGCCCTTCTTAGTGGGCTTGATGTTGATCTTGGCCCTTTCCTGGAAGGTCTGTCTCAGGACATGTCTGACCAGAGGCTCACGGGCAATTTGCATGGCTACCATGTAGCGTGTGCCCTCGAGAACAGTTTCTGGTGTATTAAACTGGCTGTGAACATTAAAATAAACATGCATTATTTTGCTACAGGCCCACTGCAAGCAAGCTTGTACCATTATAAAGAAAAGGCCGTATTAATTTTGTAAGTCA